>NC_057809.1:54501493-54514295 GCF_018294505.1 Triticum aestivum | reverse complement strand
AGGAAGCTATCGGTTTCCAACACACTTTCATTCTTTCTCTCCATGTTTTGATCTCTTAGTCTCTCAACTACACAACCCCTTTTTCCACTCTGTTACCAAATGTATTTACCTCACACACCCGCCATTGCACCCCATGCTGAGCTCTCTCTCTCCCCCCTCTCCCTCTCACCCTCTCACGCTAAATACATGCACTGCCTATCTAGCCCCCCAACCTCTCGTGCATGCGCACGCACGCACGTTGTATATCTAGGTCACTCCCTCGAGACTGTCTCACTCTTTCTTCCACACGGCGGGCCACACTCGCTCAATCTCGCTCTCTTTATCTGAGTCTCGTTTAACCTTGTTTTCTTTCACACACAAATGATATATCTCCCTGTTCGGGCCTCGATCGACACACTCTATACTCTCTCACGCAGATTGTCTATATAGGTCAGTCCATCCAAGCCGCCACCACTCTTTCGACCTCATGGTGGGCCACGCTCACTCAATCTCTCTCTCTCTCTCCGTATGTCTCGATTGACCTCGTCTTTCTCGGACAAAAACGATATATCACCATGTTGAGCCCAATTCGACCTATTCACATTGTATACTCTCTCACGCACATCATCTATCTAGGTCACTCTCTCCAACCCGTCTCACTCTTTCGATCGCACGGCGACCCTATGTGATCGGTTGACCTTGCTTCCTCTCATGCATAAAATATATCTACATGTTTGTGACTAGATCATCTCTCAAGCTCTATCTTACAGCCCTCACCCTTGCCAAAAAGCTCAATCGGACAATATCTCTCCAGAGCATATATATTTGTTCAATGAATGTCGGACCACACTCACTTTGTCTCTCTATCTATATGTCTCTCGATTGACCTCGCTTTCTCACACCGTATCTTCCACGCATTGAAGCTACTACCTCTCCATCCCTCGCAAAGCCGGAGCTATTTACATTGCGATGGGCACTCCAACCTTGGATTAATTTGTGTAGGCATTTATTCCGGTCGGTTTAGGTTATATTTTCGTAGCATTCGGCCCACAACTACTCCAATCACCGTAGTGGGTAATCAAGCTACAGGGAGCACCTAATATGAGCACCGGGGAGCCGTTGGATCGAAGATGCAGCGGCACACACGAGGCCTGAATGTTTTATTTGCAAAAAAACCTTTGGAGAGTTTGGAAATTGCGCATAATTACAAAGACTACTCCCAAGCCATTGGATCTCACTTCCAACGGTGTAAAAACTCGTATCACCATAGTATCTAAGCTGTGGGGTGGATGTGATATTCTATGCCGCTGTCATTTTTGTTTGTAAACTTGCAAAAAACGTGTAAGCCGTGCCGTTACTTGTCTAACCGCGCAAAGTGTTTGTTCAAAAAAACCATCCTACACTGAAATATCGGAACAACACACGGGGGTCCCACTTGTCATTAATCAAATTTGGACCTAAAACTAACAAATCTGAAAGACGAGATTCGAACTGGCAACCTAGACTACAAAGCGTAAGTCGATAGCCTGAAAAAATGAACGGTTATTGGCTTTGTCCCATAACTTGATTTTATACAGTACTTGCGTTGAGTAGAGTAGAGGGAGTGCCTCGTCAACACGTGCATGACCGTTATCTCACTTACTGGTGGGTCCCAGGTCTGTGATCTCAATCTCTCTTCTCTCCATCGTCTAACCTTTGCACGGGCACACACGAAGAGCGGCGCCAGCT
Source organism: Triticum aestivum (assembly GCF_018294505.1). Taxonomy (NCBI): domain Eukaryota; kingdom Viridiplantae; phylum Streptophyta; class Magnoliopsida; order Poales; family Poaceae; genus Triticum; species Triticum aestivum. The sequence continues at coordinate 54,512,588 of NC_057809.1, read as the reverse complement.
TGCCGTGGTGTTATTACAACTAAAAAAATTTGGAAAATAGAAGAATCGCCTAGAACAAGAGACGTTGTGGCTGGTCGAGACGGAGCTAACGACATCTATCCTCCGTGCCATGTTTGCATGATGAAGCTGTGTGGCTAGTGGGGTGTTTTCAACTGACTGGCTGGGTCCCGAGGTCGAACCATAGGTACTCTACTACGTCTGATACAGCATATTTTTACACGCACATTTTTCCTCCGTGCCGAGACGTGGCACACCCTACCGCGCGGTTTCGGGGTCCTCTCGGGTGGTGCACCCATATATTCTTCCTGACGTGGGACGCCCTACCTTGCGTTTTCTGGGTCCTCCTCGGTCGTAGCGCCGAAGCAAGTAAATGAGTCGTCAAATCACGAAAGACCACCTTTCCCGCCGAGTACATCAGTGAAGCACGGTGGCTAACTAGTTGGGCTAGTTCGATCGATTAGCTAGGCCACCACCACATTTGTTTTTTCACCCCTTTTTTTATCTACTTGCCGGCAGGTAAATTTAAATATCCACTGCGGCGTTGCTCTGGTGTTTGGGTGCGGCAGGATTTTTAATTTTTTGATTGACGGGAGCAGGCGCGGCAGGATTTTTAACTTTTTGATTAACGGGAGCAGGCGCGGCAGGATTTTTAATTTTTTGATTGACGGGAGCAGGCGCGGCAGCAATTAGTCACGATGACTCCGCCTGTACCCACTGCTCCCTGATGTGAGAAGCCGTCGACTGGTGTTTTACCATGGTGAAAACCAAAAGATTCCCCGCTCCCTCTGCCTTCCCGTAGATTGCATTGCCTTTCAGCCGTTTCGCCCCCTTTGCTTCCTCTCCCCATTACTTCTACCTGGTGCCATGGCGGCGCAATAGATCACAGAGTCCGAGGTGAGGCTCCTGACACAGGAGCTCCATGCCAAGGATGCGGAGCTCAGGGCCAAGGACGTGGAGCTCCGTGAGCTCAAGCAGGAGAGGAGTGCCATGCTCCTCCGTTATGTGCGGGAGTTCACGGAGCTTCAAAAGAGGAAGGCGTCTACCACAAAGATGCTCGAGGCGTCGGCGGCATTGCTGCAGAAAGCAGGAGATACGATAGGCCGTCAGGGGAGCCAGCTGGAGCGCGAGAGGGCCGATCGTGACGAGGTCCAGGATCACCTCAGCCACTTGGTGAACCAAGTTGCCACGCACGTGTTGCGGCAGCGCGATGCCTACCATCATGCCAGCGCGACGATGCCGGCCGTCGCGCTAAACCCTCTGCATGGGCATGTCCATGTCTCAGCGCAACATGACCTTTGGATCAAACTCAGACGGTGCAGATCAGTCACTGTAGCACAAAGCGTGTGGGTGTGTTTGGTTGCATTCTCATCTCAATATAGTTGTTTCCTCTTAGTGTATTTTTGTCAACCTACTAGTGTGGACTCATGCACCCTTCATGCACTCTGCCAAACACCCAAAAGTGGGTCGAGAAGGGAACTTTTGCTCCCATCCCGTGCACCCTTCATACACCCTGCCTAACACTATTCGTGCTTCATGTGGTTCATGTTTCGTGGAGTACTGTAGCATCGTACTCTCCGTGCGCTGTGGACCTAGTTCTGTTAACATTGATCTCACCGTCCATTCTCGACCGGACAGTCGAAAAAGCGGTACTATGTTACATATAGGAGTAGTTGACATGCACACAACATCATTTGTTATCGTCATATCTTACTACACTAGCAACAAGATTGTGTAGTACTGACGTATGAACCACTGCACATGCCTAGTAGTAGGAGCACTGTGTATGTTCAAGTGGCTGTCGTGTTTCGCACTCCTCCATCGTAAGAGTGGAAACGCTTGCTGTAATCATTTTTTTTCTTCTGAAAAATAGTGGACACGCTCTACCATGCGGATTCTCCTCCAGCCATGCACTAAAGTACTCACTTTCGCCGACGTGTGGGACAGCCAGCATCGAGGTCCAACAGCCATGCACTAAATTACTCTGTAGTAGAGTGACGGTAGATTACCCCGATCGAAGCGCTGCAGTAATGCCCAATGAGCCGTCAAATCACAAAACCCCCTCCTTTCCAGCAGTAAGTTGGACGGACGAAGCAACCATCATTTCACTCTTCTCTCTCAGCTTCGTCTCTACCCAACCCTCGCTTCTGCCTCATCTTTTTCCTCATTTCTTCAAGAAAACCCTGACCTACTTCTGCCATTGTTCTTCTCTCCCAAAGAAGGAAAGGTGAGCGCATCAATGGTGTTGATTCTGGCCAAGGCCCAGTCTTGCAACCCCGAGACTGATCCTATAACTCCCTCTCTTTTGTTATTTTGGGTTTTTGATTATGGTTTCTTTTCTTTTATTTCTATTTGACAGTTTCTTGACGGACGCTGGAGCACCGGCCGAAGTGATGTCTATGGCTCCGGCCAAAACCGTCGAGGCTCATGGTACGAAGAAGCGCAAGCACCCCGCCGAGACTACTGCAGACAAGCTCAAAGCCATCGCCATGTCCAAGCCCACCTCTCCGGGATCCCTCATTAAGCAAGTCCAGGTAATATCTCTTCTTTACGATCTTTTTCTCGATCTTGATCGTGTTTTTTCATCTAACACGCAGTACTAGTACTAGTAGTACAACTTTCTGGGTGATCTTGCATGTGATTTTTGTGTGCCAAATGATGGTTCTAAATTCCTCTTTTGACCAAAATATGCGAGAGGTTGACACTGATTTCTTATAGATTACTTTCAACTACTCCCTCTGTCCTAAATTTCTTGTCTTAGATTTGTCTAGATACGAATGTATCTAATACTAAAATGTGACTTGATACATCCGTATCTAGACAAATCTAAGACAAGAATTTTGGGACGGAGGGAGTACTTTATGAACATCAATGCTACCTTTTAAGAGGGTATATTTGCCTCAGTAACTTGTGTTATGGATATTGCATGTAATCCCTCTGCTCTCATGCCTTTGAAGACATGTTCTAGGGTCTTTGTTCACTCATTTCTGTGCGTATATGTAGTCATATATGGAGTATAATATCGAAAATCATCTTATATTTCTGAACGGATGTAGTAATAAAATATGGTTTCTGTTTGAATTGGAACCAGGTCCGCGGTGGAGATGAAGTTCTCAAAGTCATGCCGTGTGAATTGGAAGACCTGATGATGAGTTCTACTGCTGAACTATCCAGCTGATGTGTCCTTGTCGTCACGTGTCTTGAACTAGTGGTTTCCTGTAGCATTGTTGTCAGGCTTGTTCTCGAGGCTGTACTTGACCACAACAATTTCCTGGATGTGCCTTCGATTACAAAGGGTGTGGTTCTTGTAAAGCTTCCCAACAAATCTGATGCGGCCTGTCTTCATCATCATGTTTATGAGTGGAAAGACCACTCTGTTAGGTTCTCCAAGGTTGACAAGATGGTGATGGTGCATGTAAACATCTCACACGAAGTCCATGGCCTAGTCAGTTATGCGTGGTTCATCCCGTAGGTCAGTGGAAAAAAATAGTCTGCAGAGTTTAGTTAGTGCAACTTTGCTTGTCTTTAGTAAGTACTATTGTTCAGTACTTGATTTGTGTTTGTGAACCCTGTATTGTTTATTAGTACTGCCACTTTTGGTGTGTGGTCAGTCCTGAGAACGGTCTATGTTAATGTCTGTCCACTCAATTCAGTCTGTATATTTTGAAGTATCCATATCATATTTTTGGTGAGGACGGTCTATCAATTATGGTTACACTCCAATATCTGTATGCATTGCAGGGTTTATCACACCCACCAGGATTTCCAGCCCCATGGATGTTCGGTCCATACGATTTGTCACGACCTTTGGACTGTCCTGCTTGTGGGAGTAGGCGGGGTCCCTGCATGCCACGCGTAGTTGAACGATCAATCTTCTGTTTAGTACTTCAACATAGCGATTTCCTGGTAAGGATTCACTCGTGTCACATCAAGTAAATCTTATTGATTTACTGTCTAAATCTAATTGATTTAATGTCATGTTTTCTTTCTTTTCCTGCAATTTTACGATGCAAGTTTTGCCATGTGACATTCATCACAGAATAAACCATTTGGTTTGATCTACGATGGCTATTTTTGCAGGTTTCACTTCTTATGCCGTGTCAGTAACGAAGGCACTATCCATCACTTATATTACTGGAAAAAATTGGATTAGTCTGTTGTCTGAGTACAAGCTGAATCCCTATGATGAACTGCAGTTTGGTTTAACTAAAACGCCGTAATTAGTCCTTCTCGCGTTTAAAAGAAATGAAGAAAAAGACTGGATCATGGTCACGGATCCTAGTCAAGTTAGAAAGCTGATCATAGTAGACCAGACACGATCGCCGCTGTATCGCACAGATCGAGCACCGACAGTTGCTCTAGCACTGAGAGTGGCAGCAGCTCAGTCTGATCCAGCTGAGGATTGGGCAGCGACCGCGTCAGCGGATTGGTCTGATCTACCGGAGGATCGGGCATCGACAGCGGCACCTGCTCCGACACCGGCACCAGCTCTACAAGGCGTACCATCTCCGGCAGCAGCGGCGGCTTCGGCACCTGCACCAACACTTGCACTTGCATCTGCTCCGGCCCGTGCAGTTGCACCAGCAATAGACTGGGCTGCAGTTCACACTTCATATACCAAAGTCATTACAAAAACCGACATGCCCACCTTCTTGGTAAGCATTGGCGGCCCAAGTGCTTCGTTCTTTTTTCTTTCCATGTTGTTTCACATGATTCACTGTGTTGATCTAACTGTTTGGGTATGTCTTCTTGTTTGCAAACAGAGAATTCCTAGAGCAACGAGGGAGTCGTTCAACAATCCGGGCGACCGCGGCCAAGTTTCTCTTACCATGCGCAGCCTTGGTGTGAATGAACCTGCTCAATATATCGTAAGTACAAAGGATGGTCACATGATGATTGATGCTAAAGGATGGTCAAGGTTCAAATCTAAATCATATCTTGCGGTAGGGGATGATGTCAAAATCGAACTTCCTCGGCAAGGAAAGTTGGTTCAAATCAACTTTGAAACTCTTCAGTAGCAGCACACAACTGCCTAACTGATCTATCCTCCGAGAGATTTTGATGTAATAATCTGGCATGGTGAAACAAGTGTCCTGTGTGTATAAGTAGTATGATAGTATTATTTATCACATGGTATATCGTTGATAGAATTGCAACTCTGATTGCTGGTTAGGAACTGTCATTCGATTTCATTCCAACAGCTGTCGTGCTTTATTCAATTTTGTGTATTCGCCTTGCGACAACATCTAAAACCAGCGCCGGGCCGATCACTTGCAATATGAAAAGCGTTGAGGTAGAACACATGGGCTCCCAAACATGCAGGGTCGGCCTGCGGCCCAAAGTCCAGAACCTGGTTTCGAGAAGCACTAGCTCAGTGCAGAAGTGGCGTCCTCCTCCTGCTGTGGGTTGGGCGAAGATGAATGTTGATGCTGCGTTATCTCGCAATGGTGAAAGGGGAGCCCTGGCAATTGTGAGCCGGGATCATACAGGCTTCTTCCTTGCAGCATCGGCACTGGTGTGCGAAAGTGTTACTGATCCAGAGATCCTAGAGGCAATGGCATGTTGCGAGGGGCTATCTCTGGCTCTTTACTTAAACCTGCAACAAGTTCAGATTAGCACCGATTGTTCAGCAACAGTCAAGCATATCGGAGAGGCATACTTGGGGCCCAGCAAAGTTATTATGGACGAGATCAAGATGAAGAAGAATATGTTCCAAACCATGGAGATCATACATGAAAAACGCGAGTGTAATGTTGAAGCGCATGTGCTCGCAAAAGCTGCTACTTCTTTGCCCTGTGGACGCCATCTTTGGCTCACAGGAACCCCCGAAATTATTTGTATACCTATGACTGTTAATCTTCAATAAAGCAGCTTTTATCCCTCAAAAAAACATATGAGTATTATATTCTCAGCTGAACCCCCATAATGCTCGTGCGTTGCAGAGGGAGTATTTTTCTCGGTAAGGTGAGCCTGTGATATAAAAGATTTGTATATTTCTTTACAGAGGGAGTATCTCTCTGTCAAAAAATATATTTATGTGTAACTAGTTACTCATGTCTTTCTACTTCCTTTCGCTGATATGTGGGGAAACCGGCAACGGGGTCCACGTGCCATATGCACAAATTAGAGTGCACAACTTCACGGTAGACACACCCCGGTCATAGCGCCGCAGTAATGCCCAATGATCCGTCAAATCACAACTCCCCTTTCCAGCTTTAGCAGTAAGCTGGACGGACGAAGCGGCAATATTTCACTGGGCCTGAATCCCTTTCTCCCTCGTCTGCTTGTTCAGAGAAAACCCCCTCTCGGTGATTGCATAGGGTTTTCTCATGGAGAACCAGGTACGAATTCTTCATCCATCCCCGATAAACCCAAGTCCCTTGGTCGCAGGTAATCCTAGGATGGCAGCCGCTGCCGTTGATGCATTTTTCTTCCTACTGAATCTAGTGTGTTTCATTTGCAGTTCCCAAAGTGCGAGTACCCTACAGGTTTCTGCGCCCTCGGCAAGACGCCACACTTGTTCCTTCTCATCCTAACACAACATTTTGAAACGCGCACAGTATGTTCCTAGAATCCTCTTTTGTATCCGGGAGGGTGGGGGTTTTTTGAACATGCTGTGTTCTCATATTATTTTTCCTGCAGTGTATTATTTTCTCTGCCAGAACACATGTACTCAAGATGCTCGGCCTTGCCATAACTGAATACACTAGTTTAATGGTCACAGTGAAGACAAGCCATGGATATAAGTTCCGAGTTGGGTTCATGAACCAAGAAGATCGCTGCTTTTTTATGGCCGAACTTGGATAAACTTTCTCAAGTGTTAGAGACTGAAAGTTGGCGCACGAATGTTGATGGAAATAGCAGAACCTGGTCTCATCTTCACTGGGATCTTCCACCCCGACGTCGTTCCAATTGTTCATCCATGTTAGTTTTGTATCTGGTTCTTGCTTATTGCCTCGATTACTTCTTAATCCACCTATTCTGTCTAACTAATCACAATTTAACTTTAGAAGTAGCAACGAATCTCTCACGAATATGCTACTTCTAACTAATATTTTCTTATAATTGGTGGAAAGTGTAGGTTTTTTCAGAGTAAAGCAGTCTCCTCGTTTGTTACTCTGTAATAACTCGGCTGTTACTAATGGCACTAAAGTTGACTGGATCAACATCCACAAGTTCCTACACTTTATTGATCGTCTTGAGGTCCTTGTGGGGCGTTTCAATGGTGGAAGGCCACTTGGGATATGTGTGCCACTGTTGCACTCGTTGAACAGGTCCAACTGTGTCGAGAAACTTATGGTACGAGCTGTTTTCTGTTATATATGTTGTTCATAACCTATTGCTTATACACAGTTTTACAGTTGTGATCTTCTTGAAACAGGAACTGCCGAGTTCTATTGTTCCTATACAAATGCCTGACCATGGTCGGTTCAGACTTGCGCTTGGTCACAACATGATGTTTATGTCGACCTACTCAATTCCCCTTGGAGGTGAAAAGATACTTATTCATGGGTGGTCTCAAATAATGAAGGCCCGTCCATCTTGGAGAATAGGACAGAAGATTATGTTCATGCTTTTCCATGGCTCTAAAGCGAATATCCTGTTTATTGACCACGTTGCGAGATGAAGCCGCTTTTAGAAGGTTGTGGATGCGCGGGGTGGCGCCTGGGCCTTGTCCTGGGGCTTGGCGGCCTCACCCTTGGTTAACTGTAGGTGAAGTAGCACTGTTCGAGGTGTGCTTTGTACGGTTGAACCTGTAGAAGTACTCATACTGCTTTCATCTTTGGTTGTTAAGTGCCCCTGCTGGTTTCAGTTAAGGTTGTTAAGTACTACATCCATCGTGTTTCTTCAGTCATGTCTTCCTCCAGCTCCCAAAACCAAACCAGTGCCGGTGGGGCCGCCTGCTTCTGCCTCCCACGGCTAGCCGCGCCTCAGCGCACGCATCGCCGCCCCACCGTCTCCTAAATCGTTAACGCCGACGTCCTCCGCGCACTTTGTTGCGCTCGCCGCGGCGGCACCCTCTCGCGTTGTCAACATGGTCAACAAACAACAGGAATCGGCAGAAGTACGTGGAGAGGATGATAGTAGGGGCCCACCATGTCAGCGTATGGAAAAATAAAATGCTTCCTCCTAGTGTTTTCCTGACATCTGGGACCCACGACATTGGGAGCGTATATAGTCAATAGACAAGAGAATAGGACAAGATCGGCTGACACCTGGGACGTAGCTACTCGAGCAGTATTTTTTTGTTTGGTATTGTTGAGACAGAGCAGGGTTTGAACTGGGTTGTGGCCCGTCTAGCCCAGGCTTATATTTTATGTTCACCATGTGACCAGCCCAGCTATTTTTTCTTTGTGAAAATGAGCCCAGTTTATTTTTTCTGAAGAATACCCAATCCAGGCCTACTTATTTTTCTACGCCCTGATGGGCTGCAACTCTTTCAAGACGCCTGCAAATCTTGAAAGTAATATGAAATGGGTTGTAAATATAAAAACAGATGACAAATTGGCAATTACTTTATAATTTCTGAATTTTATTACATTTTCATATTCCTATTTCACTGGGCATTAACCTAATTTAAATATATCTTAAAAGTACTTTAAATCTGGCTGGACATTTTGGTATTAAAAATAGTTTGGAACCCACAGAAATATGCGAAATTGGCCCTGGCCAACCAAAAAAACGGTTGCAATAAATTGCATAAGAAGTTTCCATGAGCTATATATAAATTATTAAAAAAAGAGGGAGTGGTATGACCTGTGGGCCTGTTTAGTTGACACATATGCAAGATTTTTCTAGTTATTATATACGTCAACAAACGATTCTAGCAGACGTAACCGTTGGACGTCAATCCAACGGCCGTCGTGTTTCTTCAATCTCTGATCTTCTTGGTCCAGCCGCCAAAGCAGCACCGGCGGGACCGCCTACTCCCGCCTCCCGTGGCCGGCTGTGCTGCCGCGCAGGCCTCGGAGCCCTCTACTACTCCCAGCGCTGGCCAGGGCATCCCTCTACTCACCCACACCCCCTGTTATTATGTGGCGACGGCAGCCTCACACCGCAGCCGAACCGGTGAATGCTCGTACTCCTCTCCACGTGGGCATCCACTGTCGCGTCTTCCCCGGCTCCGCGTCGTCCCCTTCCTATGCCTTGCCGTCGTCCACCGCTGTGGTGCTCTCGGCGCGGCATGGTCAATGTGGTCAACGACCGACTTCCATCGGAAGAGTACTGTATGTGGAGAGGCTGACAGCTGGGTCCACGGCAGCCGCAAGGAAGTGCCTCCTTATTACGCGCAAAATAATTATTCCTCCACCTGACAGCGGGGACCCACCGGACGGGCCACCAGTATTTTGCGAAAAAAATCATTTCCCCCTGACTGCTGGGACCCACCAGACGGGCCACCGTATTTCGCGAAAAAAACGTTCCCCCCACTATCAGCTCGGACCCACCGGAAGTGCCTCCTTATTACGCACAAAAAAATGAATACTCCCCCGGCTAGCTGGGACCCACCTTGGTGGGAGGCTGACTTGTGGGCTTACTAAGTTGACGGGGACGAAGGAATTTGACAACTTAGTTAATATGAATGATTCTAGCTCCAGTGACCGTACGATGTCCATCCAACGGCCGTAGTGCTTCTTCAACCTCTGGTCTTCTTGCTCCTGCCGCCCAAAGCAGCGCCGGTCGTGCCGCATGCTCCTGCCTCCCGTGGCCGGTTGTGCTGCCGTGGAGGCCTCACCGCCCCCTACTATTCCCACCGCTGGCCAGGCCCTGCGGCAACGGCAGCCTCACACCGCAGCCGAACCAGTGAACCCTCATACTCCTCTCCGCGCGGGCTTCCACTGCCGCGTCTTCCCCGGCTCCGCGTCGTCCCCTTCATAGGCCTCGCTGTCGTCCACCGCCGTGGTGCTTTCGGTGCGGCGTGGTCAATGTGGTCAACGACCGACTTCCATCGGAAGAGTACTGTGCATGGAGACGCTGACAGCTGGGTCCACGGCCGCAGCAAAGAAGTGCCTCCTTACTACGCACAAAATAATTATTCCTCCACCTGACAGCGGGGACCCACCGGACGGGCCACCGTATTTCACGAAAAAAATGTTTGCCCCTGACTGCTGGGACCCACTAGCTACATCTTCGCACGCAAGCAAGTGCCTGACAGTCGGGACCCACCTGGTCGAAGCGTACATAGCGTTGTCATTCTGGTCGTGAACGTGTATGTACATATATACTGGTCGATGTAGAGGCGCGCACGTGTCGTAGTAGAGGCGCGCACGTAGCATGTACACGTACGTACAACAGCCAGGGTGCAACAAAGAAAATACAGCCACGTATGTGTACATACAGGCGGGGTCTCGAACGCCTACTCGCGCATACGTACAGCCAGGGCTCGTGTACATGGCTGGGTCGGAACGGAGAAACAGCGTCGTCGTCGTGTTCATGGGGAGGCAATGGAATGCGTCGTGTTCATGGGGAGGCAACGAAATGCGTCGTGTTCATGGGGAGGCAACAGAATGCATCGTGTTCATCGGGGGGGGCTTGGACGGAACAGGCGATGGAAACAAGGCCTGGCGTACCGCAGAACGGAGGAAACGGCCTTGTGTTCAACCGGCCACGTTTGAAATGGGATCCTGTTGATTGGGAGGGGTCTGGCGTACCGCAAAACGGAGGAAACAGACCTCCTACGGTCGAAACGGGGGTCCTGTTCATCGGGAGGGGTGTGGCGTACCGCAAAACGGACGAAACGAACCTCCTACGGTCGAAACGGGGGTCCTGTTCATCGGGAGGGGTGTGGCGTACCGCAAAACGGGACTCTGTAGGATACTTTTCATCTCCACCGTCGACCCCCTCCAACCTCCACAAGCTACTGTTCATCCACCGTCGACCTCCTCCAGCCTCCACCTGCGACTGTTCATCCACAGGCTCCTGTTCATACAGCCTCCACCGCACACTACTCCATCGGCTACTATTCAACCAGCCCTCTCCACGGGCTCCTGTTCAACCACCCCTCCACGGGCTACTGTTCATCCTTCCCTCCACCGTCTACTGTTCATCCTGCCCTCCACGGGAGTGGTCCTGTTCATCCAGCCCTCCACGGGGTCCTGTT
>NC_057809.1:54497513-54501115 GCF_018294505.1 Triticum aestivum | reverse complement strand
CGATCGGCTTCAGTTAGCAGCAGTAGCGAAGGAATCGCTCGATCGGGTTCAGTTAACAGCCATCGATTGATCGCTCGGGTTCAGTAACACGTAGCCTGCAGTGCAATCGCTCGGGTTCAGTTAGAGCCCAACGCCTCGCTCGGGTTCAGTTAGAGACAACGCCTCACACACACGCGCGTACGTGTACGAGAGAAACACGCATCGCTCGGCCCCCGACCTCCCACCGTAACCGGGAACTCCCCGAAATTTTCCTCCCCCTCGCTTCTACCCCGGTTTTTTCTGTCATGGACGGCCCAAAGAATGTCATGCAGCTGCGTCTCTGGCCCGCCCAGGACGAAAAGCCCATTTTCTGTCATGATTTTTTGTCATAGAAGTAGGAGCCCACCACATCTATGATGATCCCGGGTTTTGTCACAATTATCGTCATAGAAGTATCATATGTATGATAGAAAAAAATTGTTCTACGCAAAATGTCACGGATGTGTCTTTTTTTGTAGTGACATAGTGAATACATGAACTCCTCAAACTACGGTCATCACCGGTAAGTATCCCGATTATTGTCACTTCGGGGTTAACGGATCATAACACATAATAGGTGACTATAGACTTGTAAGATAGGATCAAGAACACTCATATATTGATGAAAACATAATAGGTTCAGATCTGAAATCATGGCACTCGGGCCCTGGTGACAAGCATTAAGCATAGCAAAGTCATAGCAACATCAATCTCAAAACATAGTGGACACTAGGGATCAAACCCTAACAAAACTAACTCGGTTACATGATAGATCCCATCCAACCCATCACCGTCCAGCAAGCCTATGATGGAATTACTCACGCACGGCGGTGAGCATCATGAAATTGGTGATGGAGGATGGTTGATGATGACGATGGCGATGGATTCCCCTCTCTGGAGCCCCGAACGGACTCCACATCAGCCCTCCCGAGAGGTTTTAGGTCTTGGCGGCGGCTTCGTATCGTAAAACATGATGATTTCTTCTCTCTGATTTTTTGTCTTCCTGAAACTCAATATATGGAGGTGGAGATGCAGTCGGAGAGGCAATAGGGGGCCCACGAGGTAGGGGGCGCGCCCCCCACCCTTGTGGAGAGACGGTGGGGCCCCTGGCCTTCATCGTTGGCAGGTATTTTTCTTATTTTCTAAAAAGTGGCTCCGTGAAGTTTCAGGTCATTCCGAGAACGTTTGCACCTGCACATAAATAACACCATGGTAATTCTGCTGAAAACAGCATCAGTCCGGGTTAGTTTCATTCAAATCATGCAAGTTAGAGTCCAAAACAAGGGCAAAAGTTTTTGGAAAAGTAGATATGTTGGAGACGTATCAACTATTTGACATTAGCTCACTTGATGAGTGGAGAACACAGGCCTATGAGAATGCCAAACTGTTTAAAGAAAAATTTAAAAGATGGCATGACAAAAGGATACAAAAGCGTGAGTTTAATCTAGGTGATTATATGTTCTGTTATACAACTCTCGTTTAAGATTTTTTGCAGGAAAACTCCTATCTAAATGGGAAGGTCCCTACGTTATCGAGGAGGTCTATCGTTCCGGTGCCATAAAAATCAACAACTTCGAAGGGACAAATCCGAAGGTGGTGAACGGTCAAAGAATCAAACATTATATCTCAGGTAATCCCGTAAATGTTGAAACCAATGTTATTGATACCGTAACCCCGGAGGAGTACATAAGGGACACTTTCCATAAAGTTTCAGACTCCGAAAAGGAATATGTATGTGGTACGGTAAGTAAACCGACTCCAAAACAGTTCTAATAGCAATTTTTCTCCGTTTTGGAATATTTAAGAAAATAGGAAAATGAGAATTAGTCCGGAAAGGACACGAGGCATCCACGAGGGTGGAGGGCGCGTCCTACCCCCTGGGCGCGCTCCCCTGCCTCGTGGGCACCTCGTGTGCCCTCTGGACTCCGTTTTCTTGCACGATACTTCTTTTGGTCGGTAAAAATTCATTATATAATATCCTGAAGGTTTTGACCACCGTACCACGACACAATCCTCTGTTTTTGTTTTGAGTTGTTTTCTGCAGCAAATTTAGAGAAAAATGTCTTCTCAAGAGTCAGTCGGAGAGAGTCGGGTACCTCATCCGACACCGGGGCCAGGAGCAAACAGTGATGCTGACCACTTTGGGCCATCAATGGAGGAAGAGATGGAGGCCGACTTGAAAAGGATAGATGCCATGGAGGAGGATCAAGAAGTTACCTCTCGTCTCCAAGCCAGATTCATGATGGAGGAACTTCGGAGCTCGGCAATTCCAAACTCGGTCATCCCTCCTAATGCTAGATATCTTACTAATGAAAATACGAAAAAGAGTGTTACTTGTTCTCCCGCAGCTATGCAACATCCATGCGTGAAAGGAGCTTTAGCCGTCATGGGTAAGCTCCATAGGGAAATAATGGATCTCAAGCAGCAAGTCAATAAGCTCGAAGACGAGAATCATATCCTAAGGGGCATCATAGCCAAGAATATCACATCACCACCTCCAAAGAAAGAGACATAAATACATGGGTATGGGCACTCCCCTTGGCAACTACCAAGCTTGGGGGAGGTGCCCCGGTATCGTATCACCATCACACTTCTATCTTTACCGTTTTTTCTTAGTTCGATCCTTTTGGTTATATCTTGATCTAGTAGAATAAAGTTTAGTATGATCTAGCTTTGAGTTTTTGTGTTGACCCTTATCTATGTAATCGAGTATGTGAGCTATATATGATAAAATTAGTATTTAGTCAAGGGCTTGGTTATCTTGCTATGATCTTGAGGGAATAAAAGAAAAAAAGAGAAAGAAAGAACAAAAAGAAATAAAGAGATCATATTGATCTTATGGAGAGTAATGACTTCACATATAAAGAGTATGATGAATAAAAGTTGTTGAGAGCTGACAAACATAGTTTTGGTCATCGTTGCAATTAATAGGAAGTAATAAAGAAAGAGAGGTTTTCACAAATAAATATACTATCTTGGTCATCTTTTATGATTGTGAGCACTCATTAAAATATGACATGCTAAAAGGTTGATGTTGGACAAGGAAGACAACGTAATGGGTTATGTTTTCTTATATCCGAAATAAATTATATTGTCATGGATCATCCAACATGCTGAGCTTGCCTTTTCCCCTTATGCTAGCCAAATTCTTTGCACCAAGTAGAGATACTACTTGTGCTTCCAAATATCCTTAAACCCAGTTTTGCCATGAGAGTCCACCATATCTACCTATGGATTGAATAAGATCCTTCAAGTAAGTTGTCATTGTTGCAAGCAATAAAAATTGCTCTTTAAATATGTATGATCTATTAGTTTGGAGAAAATAAGCTTTATACGATCTTGTGATATGGAAGAAATAAAAGTGACGGACTGCATAATAAAGGTCCCTATCGCAAGTGGCAATATAAAGTGATGTTATTTTGCATTAAGATTTTGTGCATCCAACCATAAAAGCGCATGACAACCTCTTTGTCCCTCTGCGAAGGGCCTATCTTTTACTTTTGTCTTCTACCTTATACATGAGTCATGGTGACCTTCACCCTTCCTTTTTACACTTTATCCTTTGGCAAGCACTATGTGTTGGA
>NC_057809.1:54478168-54497129 GCF_018294505.1 Triticum aestivum | reverse complement strand
ATGTGGGTTTTCATAAAGCATTATTGTTGACGTTACCCTTGAGGTAAAAGGTTGGGAGGCAAAACTATAAGCCCCTATCTTTCTCTGTGTCCGATTAAAACTTCATACCCATAAGTATGTGTGAGTGTTAGAAATTGTGAAAGACTAAATGATAGTTGAGTATGTGGACTTGCTGAAAAGCTCTTATATTGACTCTTTCTGATGTTATGATAAATTTCAATTGCTTCAATGACTGAGATTATAGTTTGCTAGTTTTTTAATGAAGTTTCTGATTCATAGTTGACATTGTGAATAGATTGTTACTTTAGCATAAGAAATCATATGACAATATATGTGTGTGTGTCTCTGTGTGTGTTGCTATTCTAAGAATGATCATGATGCCCTCATGTCTGTATTTTATTTTATCGACACCTCTATCTCTAAACATGTGGACATATTTTTCGATATAGGCTTCCGCTTGAGGACAAGCGAGGTCTAAGCTTGGGGGAGTTGATACGTCCATTTTGCATCATGCTTTTATATCAATATTATTGCATTATGGGCTATTATTACACATTATGTCACAATACTTATGCCTTTTCTCTCTTATTTTACAAGGTTTACATGAAGAGGGAGAATGCAGGCAGCTGGAATTCTGGGCTGGAAAAGGTGCAAACATTAGAGACCTATTCTGCACAACTCCAAAAGTCCTGGAACTCCATGAGAGTTAGTTTTGGAATATATTAAAAATATTGGGCAAAGAAAGCACCAGAGGGGGGCCACCCACTGTCCACGAGGGTGGAGGGCGCGCCCAACCCCCTGGGCGCATCTCCCTGCCTCGTGGGCCACCTGGAAGCCCCCCGATGCCCATCTTCTGGTATAAGGTGTCTTTTGCCCTGGAAAAAAAGATAAGAAATTTTTCGGGACGAAGCGCCGTCGTCTCGAGGTGGAACCTTGGCGGAACCAATCTTGGGCTCTAGCGGAGCTGTTCTGCTGGGGAAACATCCCTCCGGGAGGGAGAAATCGTCACCATTGTCATCACCATCGATCCTCTCATCGGGAGGGGGTCAATCTCCATCAACATGTTCACCAGCACCATCTCCTCTGAAACCCTAGTTCATCTCTAGTATCTGATCTTTGTCTCAAAACCTCAGATTGGTACATGTGGGTTGCTAGTAGTGTTTATTACTCCTTGTACTTGATGCTAGTCGGTTTATTCGATGGAAGATTATATGTTCAGATCCTTTATGCATATTAATACCCCTATAATTATGAACATGAATATGATTTGTGAGTAGTTACATTTGTTCCAGAGGACATGGGAGAAGTCTTGTTATAAGTAGTCATGTGAATTTGTTATTCGTTCGATATTTTGATGAGATGTATGTTGTCTTTCCTCTAGTGGTGTTATGTGAACGTCGACTACATGACACTTCACCATTGCTTGGGCCTAGGGGAAGGCATTGTGAAGTAATAAATAGATGATGGGTTGCTAGAGTGACAGAAGCTTAAACCCTAGTTTATGCGTTGCTTCGTAAGGGGCTGATTTGGATCCATATGTTTCATGCTATGGTTAGGTTTACCTTAATTGTTCTTTCGTAGTTGTGGATGCTTGCGAGGGGGGTTAATCATAAGTGGGATGCTTGTCCAAGGAAGGGCAGTACCCAAGCATCGGTCCACCCACATATCAAATTATCAAAGTAACGAACGTGAATCATATATGAGCATGATGAAAACCAGCTTGACGATAATTCCCATGTGTCCTCGGGAGCGCTTTCCTTTATATAAGAGTTTGTCCAGGCTTGTCCTTTGCTACAAAAAGGATTGGGCCACCTTGTTGCACCTTGTTTACTTTTATTACTTGTTACCCGTTACGAATTACCTTATCACAAAACTATCTGTTACTGATAATTTCAGTGCTTGCAGGGAATACCTTACTGAAAACTACTTGTCATTTCCTTCTGCTCCTCGTTGGGTTCGACACTCTTACTTATCAAAAGGACTACGATAGATCCCCTATACTTGTAGGTCATCAGTCCTCCATCAGTGTGTTATACTATATCATGTCGGAGGACCTTTTCTCCATGACGTGTAAGTACTTGACAAATTTTTCTTTACAGAGTCCACCTATTGTGCCTTATAGGGAGAAAATATGTTTATGCATTGGAAGCTAATCAATGAATTTTATGCATTGTCATGCACTGTTGGAGCCATGGTTATTTGGGGTTCTATTCATGTGCTTAGGCACTTCTCAACACTGCCCCAATTGTTATACAACCCCTTTAAGTTTGTAATGCTCATCCAACCATGTCACATGTCCTATACATGTTTTGTAGTCAACTATTCAGATTATTGATGGGGATGATGTTTTCAGTATTACTCGGTCTGCAAAGGATGCGCCAAGCCAAGACTAACTACATTTTTTGTAAATTGCATCGGTTTACTTATGTACCTTCTCCATAAATGATCTTGATTCAGTCGTGGAAATTTGAGTGCTTTCTTTGAATGTTAAAAAATGGTTCAACAGATGTTTGCCAGAAACTTTAGATTAGTAAGACTAACCTGTGTTGAACATGTCAGTATATGTGTGCGTAGGAATGACACTGTCAATTATGCTAGAGACGAGTTTCTGAAAAAGGTCACAGAGGCGGGGGTGCTGATACTGATGTTCCTACAATGGGCAAAGTGGAGGTTGCAGTTCTAGGACTTCAAGGAGGAAAGGAAGACATGGTTACTTCTTGGAGAGGCAAGTTGTTTCCCCATAGAAAAATAAATCTCTAGAGTTGTTTAACTGAACCTGTTCCACTGTCATTGTTATGTTGAAATAAAAATAACTTGCGTGAATTGTTATGGTCACTCAATGCCTAAGCTGTTGTTAGTTAATTAATTTGTATTGCATTGTACTCCGAGAGTCCATAAGATGTTATTTCCAAATGTGGTAGCTAATTTCATAACTTAGCACCATTTTCTAAAGAGAGGGCTGGGAAGCATGATCCATCCACATGGGAGGATGTTTCAAGAAAGTAAACTGATTGTAGCTGACGCATTGGTATTGGTAAGTTGCTATTCCAAGTTCCTAGAAAATCACAGGGGTGTATTCTTCTGTTATCTAAATTTGTTCTCTAGGTCTTTTTGTCCATAGCTTTTGGTTTCATTTTCTTAATTGTGTTGGGATTTTGGAAGCGTTGAGCAGTTGCATGGCAAGTATAGGAACATCATCACTACAAGAGGGAGGTTGAAAAAAGAAGGTGATGTGATCAATCAAGGCAATAAATTGTATCATCAGTACAATAGGGAGATTGATAATTGTTTTTTCATTGCCATCTAATTATGCATTTTGCTTCCATGCTATCTATGTGATATGTCTATGTTATCAACACTTTGTTAGTAATAATAGCACATATTTTTCTATACCGATGATCAATTTTTACATTTTTTCTAAAAAAATCATATATATATATATATATATATATATATATATATTCGATATACCATGTTCCTTTTAGAGTCTTGATCAATGTTCGGCCCCCTTGTGTATAATTCCTAGCTCCGCCATTGTTCCCCGCTATTACAAAATCAAATAACTGAATGGTGCATTATTTTTTTACTATTATTTGTTGTAGCACATGGCGACGATGACGAGTCCTTGTGTTTTTTAGATGCTACACCTCTGTTTTTTCTTGACCTTTGATTCAGGTAAATATTTTAATTCTATGGAAATGTATCATAGGAAATGTGAATTCATAACTCTATGTTGATGTAATCTATTAATATTGATGTGTCCATATTATGAATATTCTGAGTAATGGAGAAGACCTATTAATATTAAGTTCTTTTCTTTCATTGATTTCTTATTTTTCCTGACAGTTATTCCAGACCGGGATATATCACCTCCCTACTTTGCCAAACCTTTTTTTAAACACTATACTTTGCTAAATTTGACACCCACATAACCCTTGCTCATGTTTGAACTATGAAGGTTCTTTTTGCATGGCTAAATGTGCATTGCACGTGCACGCTTACTATGAACCCATCATTGCAAGACCCCAACAGTGAACTTTTCCAATCTTTTTCTTATCAAATTAATATTGCAGTTCTCTCTAATTGTTCATGTTGTGACACATAGTATATAACATCTTAGCCTGAACCAAATAAGCTCAGTTCATTCCAAACTAGGAGATATGTTAATGTGTTTCCATTCAATACTAAAATATACTTGTCATTTATATAATTTTTATATGATATATGCAACAAATATTGTGAAATATAAGAGCCCATGTTATTGCAGTTTACAATCTTTTCCATATAAAAATGTTCTCTAATTCTTTTCAATGCTCCAATGTACAAGAGCATGTCCAACGAAGAATCATGTTAGTGTTTTGCAGTAGTATTCTATTGTTGCAAATGTGTAGTAGCATGTGGTTGCAATGCAACACTTCATCTACTGAATAGTCAAAATGATTTTCTGTGGTTGCAAGGCTAGCTGAACATGAACCACATATTAAATAGTCTTTTCATGTTGCTAATTGAGGCCGCCCTATTGCTGCTAAAGTTGAAGCCGATGTCAGAATTTGATGTGCTATGGAATATTTGAGTGGTAAGTGTAAGTGCATCTAGTGCCACCCCTAGCTGGTTTTGGAGTATTGACGACAAACCTAGTTGAGGGACTAATGTGTTTGTGAGAATTGCAGGATAACACAAGTAGAAGTCCCTCATTGATTCGGTTTTCCTACCAGAGATGACCCCTAAAAATGTACGAAGACATTGAAGTCAATGGTGGTATATGAAGATATTCACATTGAAGACTATGACAAGAGAAGACACCACGTGAAGCCTATGGAACTCGAAGACTTAGATTTTTCGTAGTTCTCTTTCATTTTGTGTTGAGTCATAGGAACCACCGTACTGTTAAGTGGGGTCCAAGAGAACCAGTCAGAATGACTGAAGTGATGCCTAATTAAAAAAACTTATGTCTTCGAGTGAAGACTATGAGAGCTAATCTTGTCCAGAGTCGGACAAGTCAGCTTTGCTTGTAGCCCAAGCAAAGTTGTCGTGTGAGTTTGAAATCTGACCGTTGGAACACGTGTCAGTTCCTTAGTGACCCAGGGTCATTTCGGACAAATCAGGTCGGGTTGCCAAGTGGCTATAAATAGCCCACCCCCTACAACCATAAACGGTTGGCTGCTCAGATTCAGTGCACGGCTTTTGTCGTTTGAGAGCAACCCACCTCAAAGCCTTTGAGAGAGAATACCTAGCGAGGATAAAGCCCTAACCACCCAGAGCCAGAGAGAATTGGGCATCACTTAAGTCTTCTTGTCTGAGTGATCTGAAGACTTATTACACTTGAGGACTGTGCATCCTCCAGCCGGTTAGGCGTCGCGTTCTGAGCATCCAAGAGACATTGTGGATTGCTGGTGAATGAAGTCTGTGAAGGTTTGGGAGTCTACCTTGAAGACTTACCAGAGTGATTGGGCGAGGTCTGTGTGACCTTAGCTCAAGGAGAATACGGTGAGGACTGGGTGTCCTGAGCTGCGTGTTCAGAACTGGGTGTCCGGGACTGTGTGTCCTAAGGTTTAAATACCTAGCCGCTCCAACCAGACATACAGTTGTCACAGCAACTAGAACTGGTCCAACAAATCATTGTCTTCAACGAGTCACTGGTTTCATCTTCACTTCCCTTTACTTACTGTTACTCGTTGTGAAGTCATTGCATGTTTGCTCTATCTTTTGTCTTCACTGAGTGACTCTGTGTTCTGTTTGGCTTCACAATATCTTCCTACCTGATCCTTACTACACTGCAGCTATTTGTCATTGTGCTTTCACTCTGTTGGATACTTGACCATGGCTTGCCTAGTGTAGTCTACCTTCCGCTGCATAGTAATAGGCATATCTCTACTATTTGTCTTCATAACTTCCATGTTTTGAAGACTTTCATAAAAATCGCCTATTCACCCCCCCCCCTCTAGTTGATATAACGCACTTTCAATTGGTATCAGAGCAAGGTGCTCCCTTGTTCTGTGTGATTCGGTTTAACCACCTGGAGTTTTAGCTATGTCGACTGCAGGGATAATTAAAGTCTCCACTGCGTGCCCCATCTTCGATGGAACTAAATATCCCTACTAGAAGAATAAGATGTGCATGCATCTTGAAGCCATTGACGTCGACCTATGGTATGTCGTCGAGAACGGCGTTCCCAAGGCTGGAGAAGGTGTCACTACTGCTGATGTCAAGAAGTTCACTCAACTGGACTCTACTGCCAAGAATATCATCTGTGGTCATCTGACCAAAGGACAGTATGGCCGTGTGAGTGCCTTGAAGACATCCAAGCTAGTCTGGGACTGGCTCTCCAAGGTCAATGAAGGCATCTCAACCCAGAGAGATCCGAGAATCAGTGTCCTTCGCAACCTCTTCAACCGCTTCAAGCGAAATGACAATGAGAATGTCCAGCACACATTTGATCGACTCACTGACATCAAAAATAAGCTTCAAGCCCTCGGCGCCACTGAGATCACCAAACATTAAGTCGTCAAGACGCTGCTGAGATCACTTGATAGTTCATTTGACATCCTAGCCCTGATGATTCAAGAACGTCCTGATTTCAAGACACTCGACCCGTCTGACATACTTGAGAGGCTCAACACACATGAGTTTCAGCTTTCTAAGAAAAGAGATATCTACGGTCCAAACTATGGGCGAACTCGTGCCTTGAAGGCGAAAGCTGTTTCCTCATCTGAAGAAGAATCTGACAGCAGTTCTGATGATCCTGAAGACATTGGAAGGGAACTTGCAATGCTTGTGAAGAAGTTCCAAAAATTCACCAAGAAGAAAGGCTTCAGAAAGTCTTCACGATCAAGCTCAAGGAATGATGAAGCTTCTGCTCATGACTACAAGAAGAAAACATGCCACAAGTGCAAGAAAACTAGACACTTCATCTCTGAGTGTCCACAGTGGGAAAATGAGAACAGAAATAAGAAGAAGAGCAAGGAATATGACTCTGACGACAAGAAGAAGAAGAAATACTCAAAGTCTTCTTCCAAGTCTTCCTCAAAGTCTTCATCACACAAGAAGAGCTCATCTGACAAGGCACGTGCGTTTGTTGGCAAGGAAATGGATTCAGAGGAGGAGTCCGCTTCTGAGGAGGCAGAGGTGGAGTCTGAGGAGGAGTCTGATTCTGGCATTGCAAGTCTGGCTACAGCATACGTCGCCAAGTCCATCTTCAACACTGAAGACAATGACTTCATCACCGACACCGATGCAAATAACAAGGACTACTCCGCTCCTACCTACTGCTTCATGGCACGCGGTGCCAAGGTAAACACACGCACTACTCACTATCAAACATCTAGTGACGATGACTCTGATCGTGATTCGAAACCCAGCTACAAAACACTTGCTAAAATTGCAGCTGAACAACAGAAAGCTATGGAACATATTCAAAAACTATTAGACAGAAGCGATGATCTGTTGGGTTCTGAAATGACTCAATCTGAATCCTTAATTGAACACATAAAAAATCTTCACGTTAAGTATCAGGAACTTGAGAGTCGTCATGATACTCTCTCAACAACTCATGAAAAGCTTTCCTATGATTATCTTCAAAGGAAGCAAGATCTTGAGAAATTGAGGGCGGCTCATGAAGATCTTCAAAAGGAAAACGAGTCACTTCGCACCAAACAGATCAGTTCCGCTCAGGAAGGATTTGAACCACCATGTCTTAAATGCATTGAGCGTGATAATGATGCTTCTGTTGCTGAATGTTCTACTACTGCTG
Organism: Triticum aestivum; assembly: GCF_018294505.1. NCBI lineage: Eukaryota > Viridiplantae > Streptophyta > Magnoliopsida > Poales > Poaceae > Triticum > Triticum aestivum. Next base: position 54,489,379 of record NC_057809.1, on the reverse strand, counting down.
CTATTGCAATATCTTCAACTGTTGATGTGGTAACTAACCCCTCTGCTGAGGACACCACTGCTATTGCTGATGAGAATGCTAGGTTGAAGACATTGCTTGAAATAGGGATGTACAAAAGTCTTAAAGGGCATCAGACATTATGTGATGTCCTCAAGAAGCAGATTCTGAACCGAAACCCTAGGAAAGAGGGTGTTGGGTTCGTAAGGAAAATGAATGCTGATGGCTCTTACTGGAAACCTGAGCAGTACCCCAAAACCACATGGGTTGCTGCAAAGGAACCTTCAGCAGATCCATCCAATCTATCTGGCTTCACTTGTGCTAACCCCATTATCATTGATGAATCCTTTGATGCAAACTATAAACTGTTTAAGAATCAGAATGGTGAAGTGTTTGCCGGGTACATTGGTACTAACTGCAGGAATGGACCGCCTATGAAGAAGATCTGGGTTCCGAAAAGCTGTCTGGAAAATCTTCATGTGAATGTCTTCATGACACCTCGCATAAAGAAGACAAACCTCAGACCAAAGGCTTCATACAGTCCAAAGGCGTCATACAGACAAAGGACTCACCTGAGTCGCACTAATGCAAATGTTTTGCAGGGAAACCATACTCAGGCATATGAATATGAGAGCGGTTCATCAAACCGCCATGTTCATATGACCAAGAACTATTCTGCCTATTCTTATGAGTACTATTGTCCTCCTACTAGACTGTTTGCTAGGGCTCCAAAGCCAAAATTCTCAGATGCTGCACTTAGACTTATTGCTTCGAAGCCACCCTTGAAGATGTGGGTGGCTAAGAAAGCTTAACTCTCTTTTGCAGGGAAAGGTCTCCAGCAGAAAACCAAAGTCTTCTGATGCTATTGCTGGGGACCTTAAACATCTTGTAGGACGCAAGATCAAATGACTGAATGGCATTACTATGTACTTCGTTCCTGAATCGCATGCTACTCTCCCTATTAGTCCTAATCTGGATCTAAGTTTTCATAACCCACTGGTTCGTCAAATGTTTTTGCTTCACAATTCTCTTCGTGAAGCCTATCCCCCTAACTGCACTGTAGGGTACGACACCAGCGTCTTCAGAATGGATTATTGATAGTGGGTGTACAAATCACATGACCGGCAAAAGAAGCCTTCTTATGGACTCAACCTTACGTCCATCCGACAAGAGCCACATCACATTTGCTGACACTGGTAAAAGTAAGGTATTGGGTCTAGGTAGAGTTGCAATCTCAAGGGATCAACACATGGATAAAGTCATGCTTGTTGAATCCCTTGGCTTCAACTTAATGTCTGTCTCAATGCTTTGCGATTTGAACATGATCGTAATATTTGGAAAATATCGTTGCCTGGTACTAATGGAATCTGACAAGTCTCTAGTGTTTGAAGGATATCGGAAAGATGACTTGTATGTGGTAGATTTCTCAGCAGGGCCACAACTTGCAGTATGTCTTCTGGCAAAAGCTTCAGAATGCTGGCTTTGGCATCGGAGGCTTGGGCATGCTGGCATGAGGAACCTCCACACCATTGCAAAGAAGAAGCATGTCATAGGCATCGAAGGCGTCAAGTTCAAGAAAGATCACCTATGTGGTGCCTGTGAAGCAGGGAAGATGACAAGGGCCAAACATCCGTCGAAGACAATCATGACCACTACTCGACCCTTCGAACTGCTTCACATGGATCTTTTTGGTCCCACTCACTACTCAACTTTTACCACTACTGCTTGCCTCTATGGCTTTGTCATAGTTGATGATTACTCTAGATACACTTGGGTGCACATAATCCTTTACAAGACTGAAGTGACAATGGCACTGAATTCAAGAACACTGGACTTGATACATATCTTGATACCTTGGGCATCACACATGAATTCTCAGCCCCGTACACGCCACAGCAGAATGGCGTCGTCGAACGCAAGAACAGAACACTCATTGAGATGGCCAGAATGATGCTAGATGAATACAAGACTCCAAGAAAATTCTGGCCTGAAGCCATTGACACTACATGCCATACAATCAATCGTGTTTATCTTCACAAGCTTCTGAACAAGACATCTTATGAACTCCTAACTGGCAAGAAGCCAAATGTCAGTTACTTCAGAGTATTTGGCGCAAGGTGCTGGATCAAGGACCCACACCACACCTCAAAGTTTGCACCAAAAGCACATGGGGGTTTTATGCTTGGATATGGAAAGGATTCGCACTCCTACAGAGTCTTCAATCTCTTTCATTACAAAGTGGTTGAAACAGTGGATGTGCGGTTCGATGAGACTAATGGTTCACAAAGAGAGCAACTGCCAAATGTGCTAGATGAAGTTCCATCCAGTGAATCAATCAAGCTAATGGGAACTAGAGAGATTATACCTTATGAAGCTCATCCTGAAGAAGAACTTATCATCTCAGCATCTGATCCACATGAAGACAATGCTCAGCCTGAAGACATTCCTCCCAACAACAACACAGATCAGCAAGAGCAAAGTCTTTGCCCTGTACATCCTCGTGTTGCCAATGAAGTGCAGATTGAGAGAATAATTGACAGCATCAATGCACCTGGTCCACTCACTCGTTCAAGGGCAACTCAGCTGGCAAATTTCTGTGGGCACTTCGCATTCGTCTCAATTACAGAACCCAAGAAAGTTGAAGAAGCCTTCATGGAACCTGAATGGATTCAAGCTATGCAAGAAGAGCTTCAACAGTTTGAGCTGAACAATGTATGGGAACTGGTTAAGAGTCCTGATCCACGGAAGCACAATGTAATAGGCACCAAATGGATATACCGCAACAAGCAAGATGAGCATGGTCAAATTGTGAGAAACAAAGCTCGTCTCGTTGCTCAAGGATATACTCAAGTGGAAGGCATTGATTTCGATGAAACATTTGCTCCTGTGGCTAGACTTGAAGCCATACATATACTGCTGGCCTGTGCAAATCATCATAACATACTTCTATATCAAATGGATGTGAAGAGTGCCTTTCTCAATGGCAAGATTGAAGAAGAAGTGTATGTTGCACAACCGCCTGGGTTTGAAGATCCAAAACATCCTGACATGGTATACAAGCTCAACAAGGCACTGTATGGCCTCAAACAAGCCCCTCGGGCTGGTATGACACACTCAAATATTTCCTGAAGAGCAAAGGCTTCATACCTGGTTCCCTAAACCCCACTCTCTTCACGAAGACATATGATGGTGAACTGTTTGTGTGCCAAATATATGTGGATGACATTATCTTTGGCTGCACCAATTAGAAGTACAGTGAAGAGTTTGGCTATATGATGCAAGAGCAATATCAGATGTCTATGATGGGGGAGCTAAAGTTCTTCCTCGGTCTTCAAATACGACAACAAAGCAACGGCATCTTCATATCTCAAGAGAAGTATCTCAAAGAGTGCCTGAAGAAGTTTGGTATGCAAGACTGCAAAGGCTTCACAACACCAATGCCAGCCAAACATCATCTGGGTCCCGACGACAATGGTAAAGAGTTCGATCAAAAGGTATACCGCTCCATGATTGGTTCTTTGCTTTATTTATGTGCATCTAGGCCAGATATTATGCTTAGTGTTTGCATGTGTGCTCGATTTCAAGCGGCACCAAAGGAGTCGCATCACTTAGCTGTGAAGCGAATTCTTCGATATTTGGCTCACACCCCGACTCTAGGATTATGGTATCCAAAGGGCTCAGAGTTTGATCTGGTTGGATTCTCGGATGCTGATTATGCTGGTGACAAGGTTGATCGGAAGTCAACATCAGGCACATGCCACTTTCTGGGACAATCACTTGTATGTTGGTCTTCAAAGAAGCAGAACTGTGTATCCCTCTCCACTGCTGAATCAGAATACATTGTTGCTGGATCTTGCTGCGCTCAGCTTCTGTGGATGAAGCAAACTCTCAAGGACTATGGCATTCATCTGAAGCAAGTGCCACTTTACTGCGACAACGAAAGCGCCATCAAGATTGCCAACAACCCAGTTCAGCACTCAAAGACAAAGCACATAGAAATTCGTCATCACTTTCTCAGAGATCATGTTGTGAAGGAAGATATTGATGTCATACACGTCAACACTGAAGAGCAATTGGCAGATATCTTCACCAAGCCCTTGGATGAGAAGAGATTTTGCAAGTTATGGTGTGAGCTAAATGTCCTGTGATCAGGCACACATCCCAACACTTATGCATATTGATGACTTAGATGTGCAACACACGAAGTAATGTATATCTTCAATCAATGAAGACATACATTCTAAATGTGAATACATTAATGTGGAATTTGGTTTCGGAGCGCCACGATAATTGTGCGCCGTGTCTGGGTCTAATACTTCCTATACGGTGGGTAACGCCACCACCAAACGTTCTATTTTGAAGTGTTTCACTCATGGCGTTACCTTGCAATGTCTTCACATTTGGTTTGTCTTCAATCTCAACATGTCTTCATGATTATCTTCACTATGTTGATTGTATAGATATATATATACTAGTGTTCTGTCCTCTACAGCATTCACTTATAGCTATGTCTTCTTGTTTGAATCTTTTGAACTAAGTGAATGTGATCGGACCCTAACCTCTCTATGCTTTCTATCTCAAATTCTATCTCTCCAAGTCATATGCATTCTATTGAAACTGTCGAATGTCTTCTCTACGCCCTTGACAGCAGAAGACACAGAGACAACCTTTAAGTCTGTTTTCAATGCTCATTCATCCACATGAAATCCGGAGAAGTAGGAACGACCACCCGACAATCTAGGCGTGCGTGGGATGTGGAACAAACCCCAAAATTCCACATGATGGCCACATGTTACTCAGATGCGAATCGCCAGGGGCACCTGTGTAATAGCGCAGTGCCGCCCCTGAACCTATAAATACACACTCACAGCGGTCATTATCTCTTCTTCCACCCTCGCACGAACCCTAGCGCCACCGCTAGCCCTCGACGACGCCGGCGATGAAGCGCTTCGCTGCCGCAACCTCTCCGACGCCGTCTTCACGCCGATCGTGGACATCATCCTCTCCGCCGTCGCTGTAGGTGTCCTCCGTCGCCAAGTTAGGGCACGGAAGATTAAAATGCTCGGCCTCATCTCCCACTCCGTCTAGAAGTTCCCAGTGTTGTAAATAAAACTTCTTTTTACGGCCCCTTTTGATCCTATGGCTTTGTCACCTTCTACCATAAGAAGTTTCTATTCACACAAGTTAGATAAGTTAGATCTCCCTCATACTGCATCTCATAACATGCCTAGTATATTCACTTGTGCTTCACAAAGTAGTTAGATTCCTCACTTGTACTGATCTGTGGGTTCGTATAAATCTGGAACCAACTTCTTACCTATGAGTGAATGTCTTCACACGATGAGGTCAATGTCTTCTAAACTGATTTATCTTCAAAATCTTCTGAGAATGCATATGACCTCTTCCCCTTGCCTCGCACCTTAATGCTGTCATAGGTAAATGTTCGTGGGAGAATCCTTTGGTTCTCATAGTCTGCATTCATTTGCAGCATTCTTACAGCATCACATAAATTCTCCTGAAGCCAGTTCATGTTGGTCCAGCAAGAGAAAGCCTTTGAAGCCTTTGAACGTCTTGAAGCCTTTCAAGTTAAAGTTTATGGCTTCAGAGAAAGCAGCAAGGAAGGGGGGCAGACAGCGTCGTGGTGGAACATCCAGAGATCTGCCAGATGAACTTGCAGAAATGTACAAGACAGATCCTGAAGAGGATTACAGTCAGCGCAAGACCCGAATCCAATGGATTCGACGATATTGGGCAGAACAATGGTTCAAATACCACTTCGTAACCCAAGAGTACACTGAGAAAAGTGCCATCAAAAGACCATGGGGAGACACCCTATACAAGAATCTTCTACCAGGTCCAGCGATGAAGCCATTGCCCAAAGCTTCTATCCATGCATGGTCCGTGGGCCACAGCCTGATGATGCACATCCGTCGTCACTACTCTGGTGTCGTGACGACCATCTGTTCAAGCGCAACTTCCTGTTTGCCCAAAACTCAGCGAAGCAGAACAAGAAGAAATTTGGGTTAGACTTCAACCCTGGTCCCTCAGCACCAAGGGCGGATGGCACACGAGAAGCAGAACCCAATGTCATTGGTCCTTATGCCAACCTTGAAGGCCTCATCACCCGCATCTTAGTTCAAGGGACTGCAGTGAATGAGCCTCCAGCTGACTCTGAATCAGAAGAAGCTCCTGCAGTGCTGAAGCCAAAGAAGATGAAGAAGCCTAAAGCTTCAAAGCCTGCCCCTTCACCCAAAATTTCAAGGGCGAAGCCACTGGCAACTGCACCTCCTGAAGACAGTGTGCCGTCTGAAGACTTATCACGCATCTCAAAGCCCCAGAAGGCCAAGGTGCCTCTGCCACACAGCGGCCAAGAGCTCACAGCTACTGCCATTCTGCGCAATGATGACATTGACCTGTCAAGTGATGAAGACCTAGCAGATGACGCTCTTGAGCAACTCATCAAAAGCAAAGAAGAAGCAGAAATCTTCAATGATCTGCCGCTCTTTGACGTCACCATCATCCACAACTTCATTGACGAGTGGTTTGACACGCCAAACATCAGCTTTGATGATCTGCAGCTACCCATTGGCCTCAGTGTCGCCTTCCAAGGAGCCATTGCTTCAGAACTAGCCATCGCCCAACGCGTTGTTGAGCTGAAGCAGAAGATTGACTATGAAAAGGCTCAGTTCAAGAAGCATATGGCCAAGCTCAGCGTGCAAGATGTGAAGAACTTCAAGATCATGCTGCACGAGCTAAAGGAAGCCTTTCTGAAGAAACATGCAGAAGCTCAGGGTTCGCGTGAGCGCATGAAGACTCTGGCTGACAGATGTGTGCAAGCCTACAATGAGGCTGAGAAGCGCAAGGCACTTGGGCGTCCTGGCATCGACCCCAGGATGGCCGCAAAGAAGAAGAAGTATGTTACAGCTGAACCCGATGCACCAAGGCAGGAAGCAATTCCGATTGTCTTCCCCACAAGAATGACTGGCTCGAAGCCAAAATGTCGGTCAATAGCTTCAGAGCTCAAGAAGACCAAGACTGCTGAGGCTGAAGCAAGGAAAAGGAAATATCCTGAAGCCTCTCCTACTGCCCCCTCTAAGAAGAAGAGGAAGACCAAGAAAGATCGGGCTGCTCCCACAGAGCCCTTGATGGTTGAACCCCTTTCTGTGGTCTATCCTGAAGCTGAACGCCAACTGACTGTCCATGAGCCTGCTTCCACAGAGGCTCATGAAGATGAAGACATTCCAGCAGCTGATCCCATCACTGCTGAAGACATTGGTCAACATGACAATGTAGAAGATGATGCAGTCCTTCCTCAGCAAGACAATAGCGAACTCATCAGCATTGGTCGTCCATTGACGCCAATTGCCCAGGATGCCTCATGGGCGGATCGCCCACAAGAGGAAGAAGACAATGAGGCCCAGCCCACTCAATCTCCACAGGTGTCGCCCGCGTTGCGTAGGCTTCGCAAAGGTCCAAGGCCTCAAGTCTCTGCTGAAAACATTCCGGCTGCATCAGTCGAAGACGAAGAAGTACTACAAGTCCCCTCGTCTCACCAAGAAGCAGTTCTTACGGAGAACGTGCCTGTGTCCGACCCTCCAGCTCGTCAAGTGGAGGATGAAAATCGTGAGGCTGCCACAACTAACAGTGAAGCTAATGTGGAGCCCTCCCCACCAAAAGCATCAGAAGAAAGCGAAGCCACTGATCCTGACACTTCTGTTCCTGAGTCTGCTGCCGGTCCCCAGTTCGACTATCATGTTGAGCACATGCCTCAGGTACAGAAGCCAATCCCAAGACTGCCAAGGTTCCCAGGTCCTGCATCAGCACCTGGCTCCTTCAACATCAATGGCTTCAGGGTAGACAATACATTCTTCAATAGCTCCAAGAACCCCTACTCAAGGGAAAGGATTTCATCAGATCGGTTCTGGAGCTATCCTCAGCGAAGCTACTACTCATGCATACTGTACAACCAAGGTCGCATCTTCCCACACAAGCACCTTGACGTTGAAGCTATAGCTGGTCTGCCCTGCCTAGAAGAAGCTTTGGATTGCTTCAAGCAAGTTGGACTGCTGCCATTCATAACTGACCAAGAGCATTGGAATGAAGAGCTGCTGCTCCAATTCTATGCCACACTCCACATCCGTGGGTACAACAGAGATCTGAAGACTTGGGTCCTGGAGTGGATGACCGGCAATGTTCATCACGAAGCCAATGCATTTGACATCATTGAGCTCACTGGCTTTCCCACTCCTGGCGATCTCTTCGAGCAAGGCTGTCAGCTGCATACTGAAGCTATTGAGAGCATCTTTCAGAGGCCTGAACCTGATATGAGTCAGATGCTCAGCATGATGAAACCATTGCCCCAAGATGCTGCTTATCCCACAGCGTTCTTCGTTGAAGACCTTGAGTATCTGCCAAGAACCATCTATCACATCATCAGGTGGACTCTCTGGCCCATTAAAGGACACTCTCCAAATGCCAAGATTGAGGGTGCAATGAAGACTTTGATATTCTATATCCTTCATGGCAAATGCTTCAATGCACAGCACTTCTTCATACGCCAACTTGCTGCATCAGGCTCTGATCTGTTTGGTTTGAAGTTCTACGCCCCTTGGGTAATGCGGCTGATCAAACTTCCCTTTGCTATCTCGTATCAGCCCTCACCTGCAACCATCGTATCTTCTTGCCTGATGTGGATACCTCTGCTGAAGCCATCTATCCTGAGCCTGCCAAGCAACCTCTAAGTCTTCAGAATGCAGAACACCAGAGCTTTACTCGGAACATTGAAGGAGTTGAAGCAGTCTCTCGGGTGTATCCGTTGGCTGGCACTACACGTGCACCACGCCCTGCTTCCACCGAAGCCACTGACAGCACAACTGCTCCAAGACCCAAGAAGCGCACTCATGTTCTCAATGACCGAGAGCTTCTTGTGGCCCTTCATCAAAAACAGGATAGGCATCATGACTGGCTAAAGTGTCAGATGGAAAGCCTCTTGGTGGATGTTAATCGCATTTGAAATCTTGCCACCAAGAATGCTTTCGTTACCCATGAAACCTGTCGCCGTACATGGAAAGGGCTAACGATGATGTGTTCTGAAGCTGATCTTCAAGAGGATGGCTTCACTGAGCGATTCAAGTTTGACTCCACGCCTCCTAGAAGGGCTGTGCTGCAAGGAACACCATCCCTTGAAGACTCTGAGTTTTCTTCCTCTGCTGCCACAGTGACTGCCAGAGTTATCGAGGATGAAGATGATGCTACTTCACCTCCACCTCCTTCGGCACACATTGATACTATTCCAAGTTCGTCTGCACCGCCACACACCACCGAAGACCCTGCTACTTCACCTACTCCTCATGGGACCGAGCAGATGCTCTATGTCTTCAAACCTTTTTGGTCCTCACTGACAAAAGGGGGAGAAGCATATGAGGTTGATAGTCTTCAAGCGGGTCCATATGGGCGGGTGCTTTATATTTTGCTATATTTTGCTTCGTGCTTACAACTCTCGTTTTGCTACATTTGGTTCTTTGAGTTGTAACACTTAAACTCGATGGTCGTCTGCTACTTATTTGCCAACTTGTTTTGCGATGATAAAATACGCATGTGCGACGATAAATTCCGCACTTAGATCATTCTGCAGACGTCCGTTTTTCATTATGCATGTCATTATCTTCATATACTTTCACATGCATAGTGGAATGTCATCATAAGGTGAAGTGGATCTCCACAAGTACAACCTGCCATGTGCATTTGCATTCCAAAAGCAAATTACTTATATGCACATCTTCAGGGGGAGCCCTTGCAACTTATGAAGACAATTCCTTATCCTTTAAAATTTCACAGATTATATTCCTCGTTGAAAACTTCAACTAGTTTGTCATCAATCACCAAAAAGGGGGAGATTGTAAGTGCATCTAGTGCCACCCCTAGTTGGTTTTGGAGTATTGATGACAAACCTAGTTGAGGGACTAATGTGTTTGTGAGAATTGCAGGATAACACAGGTAGAAGTCCCTCATTGATTCGGTTTTCCTACCAGAGATGACCCCTAAAAATGTACGAAGACATTGAAGTCAATGGTGGTATATGAAGATATTCACATTGAAGACTATGACAAGAGAAGACACCACGTGAAGCCTATGGAACTCAAAGACTTAGATTTTTCGTAGTTCTCTTTCATTTTGTGTTGAGTCATAGGAACCACCGTACTGTTAAGTGGGGTCCAAGAGAACCAGTCAGAATGACTGAAGTGATGCCTAATTAAAAAAAACTTATGTCTTCGAGTGAAGACTATGAGAGCTAATCTTGTCCAGAGTCGGACAAGTCAGCTTTGCTTGTAGCCCAAGCAAAGTTGCCGTGTGAGTTTGAAATCTGACCGTTGGAACACGTGTCAGTTCCTTAGTGACCCAGGGTCATTTCAGACAAATCAGGTCGGGTTGCCAAGTGGCTATAAATAGCCCACCCCCTACAACCATAAACGGTTGGCTGCTCAGATTCAGTGCACGGCTTTTGTCGTTTGAGAGCAACCCACCTCGAAGCCTTTGAGAGAGAATACCTAGTGAGGATAAAGCCCTAACCACCCAAAGCCATAGAGAATTGGGCATCACTTAAGTCTTCTTGTCTGAGTGATCTGAAGACTTATTACACTTGAGGACTATGCATCCTCCAGCCGGTTAGGCGTCGCGTTCTGAGCATCCAAGAGACATTGTGGATTGCTGGTGAATGAAGTCTGTGAAGGTTTGGGAGTCTACCTTGAAGACTTACCAGAGTGATTGGGTGAGGTCTGTGTGACCTTAGCTCAAGGAGAATACGGTGAGGACTGGGTGTCCTGAGTTGCGTGTTCAGGACTGGGTGTCCGGGACTATGTGTCCTAAGGTTTAAATACCTAGCCGCTCCAACCAGACGTACAGTTGTCACAGCAACTGGAACTGGTCCAACAAATCATTGTCTTCAACGAGTCACTGGTTTCATCTTCACTTCCCTTTACTTACTGTTACTCGTTGTGAAGTCATTGCATGTTTGCTCTATCTTTTGTCTTCACTGAGTGACTGTGTGTTCTATTTGGCTTCACAATATCTTCCTACCTGATCCTTACTACACCGCAGCTATTTGTCATTGTGCTTTCACTCTGTTGGATACTTGACCATGGCTTGCCTAGTGTAGTCTACCTTTCATTGCATAGTAATAGGCATATCTCTACTGTTTGTCTTCATAACTTCCAC